>NW_026260483.1:0-1574 GCF_024291825.1 Alternaria postmessia
CCTCCTCCCCGCGAAGTCTGGTAACCAAAGAGGGGCTATTGAAGAAACCGACTACAGTTGCGACGGCCTGAACGCGGGGATCTGAACCCGCAGGGAAGAGCACATTGCCACCCGAGGTACACACACCGAGCAATCCGGTGCCAGCGACATCAGAACGCTTCGCGAGATACTCCAGAGCAGCTGAAAGATCCTCAGCCTTCGACGTGGGATCTTCATACTGCCTGAAGGCACCACCACTCTGACCGAAGTTACGGTAATCGATAGCGATAGCGATAACATCATGGCGGGCTAGCTCGACCGCGTATGTTCCGGACATCATCTCCTTGACGCTTATGAATGAGCCTGCCACCGCAACTGCGGGGTAGCGCTGCGCAGGGTCATATCTCTCGGGAAGGTAGAGATGTCCGACAACGTGGCTATCACCACTGGGGAACCTGACTGTCTTTGGGGTAGGTCCAGATGTGGCGTTCAACGTGCCGAAATATTGCGCACCGGAGCTGGACAGCAAGCTTGCTATAACACTGGTAGCTGTGATCGTTCGACTACCGAACATCATATTGCTTGGATTAAGAGACAAGGAGTAGATTGAGAAAGAGAAAAAGATGGCCCCGGCGATACGATAGTAAGGATTCTGGGATACCTCACGATCTATTTATTGCGAACTGGAGCACTGCACTCGCCTTGAGTTGTCGCTCAATTTTCCTCGGAGTCCTTCTTCCAAGAAACACTGACGTTCTGTAGCAATAGTGCTAAGCATACTCAACAGGATCGGCAGGGTTCAACGCCATCTGTAGTAGTGTTCGGATCATTGCGGAAGTCCTTGACCCTTGGCGTCCGTGCCCCGATCCTTTTAAGGCGTGTGATCGTCGACAACGACTTGGCGCTCTATGTTGAAGCAAAGCCGAGGTCTTTTAGATCTAGTCGAAACGCGGAACATCTCGTCCGTTATCCGTGGCACTCGACAAAGAATCGCTAGATGTCTTGGTCTGTGGTTTTAGATAAGTGCGAAAGCCTGCAGACCGATAACGTTCGCACCCAGAAGAGTGGGAGGGTCTAGGCTGGCCCACAACCCGAAATATGACGCCCCCGGTTAGTAGTCATGCACGAAAAGTATAGAATCCACGTAGCGTGTAGTAGTGTCTCAGCCGTGACGTATGGTAGCCCATCGTACCGGGGCTACCAGCACTAACTGTGAAAAAGAACATTGCTGATTGTTTTAGTAGACCTCGGCTATGCTATGTCGCACGCTTTTAGTCCGAAGTTGTGGGGACGGAGCCATTCGAATCTGCCTTGCGGGCTTAACTACGTTAACGATCCTAATTCCGTCCTGCTTAACACCGTCGGAACAATCCGAACTTGCCCTGCGGACTTAACTATCTCAACGATCCTGATCCCGTTCTGGTCAAACATTGCGCCTGCATCACAACACATGGGCGTGCTGAAGGCCACGGCACTATTACTTCCCTTTGCTTTACCCCATTCAGTATCTCGATTCGCTACAATTATGAATAATACACGCAGCGCCTTCGCTCCAAAAACAGTCAGCTTCGCATGTAGGGGCGATCATATCACTG
>NW_026260484.1:0-1574 GCF_024291825.1 Alternaria postmessia
CAGTGATATGATCGCCCCTACATGCGAAGCTGACTGTTTTTGGAGCGAAGGCGCTGCGTGTATTATTCATAATTGTAGCGAATCGAGATACTGAATGGGGTAAAGCAAAGGGAAGTAATAGTGCCGTAGCCTTCAGCACGCCCATGTGTTGTGATGCAGGCGCAATGTTTGACCAGAACGGGATCAGGATCGTTGAGATAGTTAAGTCCGCAGGGCAAGTTCGGATTGTTCCGACGGTGTTAAGCAGGACGGGATTAGGATCGTTAACGTAGTTAAGCCCGCAGGGTAGATTCGAATGGCTCCGTCCCCACAACTTCGGACTAAAAGCGTGCGACATAGCATAGCCGAGGTCTACTAAAACAATCAGCAATGTTCTTTTTCACAGTTAGTGCTGGTAGTCCCGGTACGATGGGCTACCATACGTCACGGCTGAGACACTACTACACGCTACGTGGATTCTATACTTTTCGTGCATGACTACTAACCGGGGGCGTCATATTTCGGGTTGTGGACCAGCCTAGACCCTCCCACCCTTCTGGGTGCGAGCGTTATCGGTCTGCAGGCTTTCGCACTTATCTAAAACCACAGACAAGGACATCTAGCGATTCTTTGTCGAGTGCCACGGATAACGGACGAGATGTTCCGCGTTTCGACTAGATCTAAAAGACCTCGGCTTTGCTTCAACATAGAGCGCCAAGTCGTTGTCGACGATCACACGCCTTAAAAGGATCGGGGCACGGACGCCAAGGGTCAAGGACTTCCGCAATGATCCGAACACTACTACAGATGGCGTTGAACCCTGCCGATCCTGTTGAGTATGCTTAGCACTATTGCTACAGAACGTCAGTGTTTCTTGGAAGAAGGACTCCGAGGAAAATTGGGCGACAACTCAAGGCGAGTGCAATGCTCCAGTTCGCAATAAATAGACCGTGAGGTATCCCAGAATCCTTACTATCGTATCGCCGAGGCCATCTCTTTCTCTTTCTCAATCTACTCCTTGTCTCTCAACCCAAGCAATATGATGTTCGGTATTCGAACGATCACGGCTACCAGTGTTATAGCAAGCTTGCTGTCCAGCTCCGGTGCGCAATATTTCGGCACATTGAACGCCACATCTGGACCTACCCCAAAGACAGTCAGGTTCCCCAGTGGTGATAGCCACGTTGTCGGACATCTCTACCTTCCCGAGAGATATGACCCTGCGCAACGCTACCCCGCAGTTGCGGTGGCAGGCTCATTCATAAGCGTCAAAGAGATGATGTCCGGAACATACGCGGTCGAGCTAGCCCGCCATGATGTTATCGCTATCGCTATCGATTACCGTAACTTCGGTCAAAGTGGTGGTGACTTCAGGCAGTATGAAGATCCCACGTCGAAGGCTGAGGATCTTTCAGCTGCTCTGGAGTATCTCGCGAAGCGTTCTGATGTCGCTGGCACCGGATTGCTTGGTGTGTGTACCTCGGGTGGCAATGTGCTCTTCCCTGCGGGTTCAGATCCCCGCGTTCAGGCCGTCGCAACTGTAGTCGGTTTCTTCAATAGCCCCTCTTTGGTTACCAGACTTCGCGGGGAGGAGG
>NW_026260485.1:0-1558 GCF_024291825.1 Alternaria postmessia
TGGTTACAACGATAACTCTTTTCCACCTGATCATTCCATACGATACCTCACGGACTACCGCTTTAGTCTACCTCGCCTTAGTACGGACCGAGCCTAGAGAAGTATAGCCTAACCCCGTGTAACACAATCGCTCATGCAACCAGCGTCAACCACGGTTGCTGCGACTCCTCTCTCGCCTTCTCCATCGTTGTGCAATCAACATATAGAGCCTGTAGCGGTGTTTACTGCTTCTAGAGCCGCACCGCCAACAGATTCATGTCTCAACTCGCCATTTGACACTGCGGGTCACGTGCGTCACTCTGGGTCGGTATACAGCTCACCATACTCACCGCCCCGACCAGATGCTGGCATGTCTACTGGGGACGATCACGAGATTGACCTCCTCCTACGATGGTTCTCAGAGGGTCCTGGCTGCTGGATGGACTTGTTCGATCTCAGTACCTACTTCACACTCCATGTTCCAATGCAGGCACGCGAAAGCCCACTGCTCAAGTACGCCGCTGCTGCTTGTGCTGCTAAGTCTATTGCACGTGTTCAAGGCTGTAAGCTTGTCACGGGAAGCAGCGCGACGCTTCAAGCTTGGATGCAACAGCACCCGGACGCATCAACAGCTGACTGGAAGCACAAGGCAGCGGTATACTACGACACTGCTATATCGCTGCTGCTGCACGCTCTCCAAATGGTCGTCGGCTCCTCTGCCGATGGATCGGACTGCGAACTATGGCAGTCCGACCTGGTCTGCGACGAACCAGCGCTCAAGCGACGACGAACGTCAAACAACACTTCGTTGGTATCAAGAACCGATGAGCTGCTGACAGCTTCTGCCATTATCTGTGTCTACGAGTCCCTAGACACGTCTGTTCAGGATTGGAGCAAGCATCTCGCTGGGGCAAGGTCTCTCCTTGCGAATCCACAAGAACATGTCATGCCAGTCCAAGGGCCAACGCCTCCATCGTTTGTGCCATCTGCAAGCTTCAGCTTCACCTCAAAAGCTCGACGAGCAGCTTTCTGGAACATTGCCAGGCAGGATATGCTCGCAGCCTTCATCGACAGGACAAGCACAAGGCTAGATACTGAGGACCTCACATTGTGGAGAGAAGCTGGCCTTGAGATTGATGATCAAGGCTATGTCATGCCCGGTAACACAACAGCATGCGGCTTGTCCAAGGGCAATGACAGGACGATGGCAGAAGACCTCATCTGCAGCGCCCTTGTCTGGCTCATGGCTAAGCTAGTCAACTTCATGGCTGGAAGCGATGAAGTGCTCGCCGAAGCCGGGATGTCATGGGCCGGCGTTCCTCAGCGAGCCCTCCTCGACCACTGGTTCAGTCTGCAAAGGCAGTTGCAGGTCTGGTACGACAACCTCCCAGTCACATTCGAACCTTTTGCTAGGGCTCCTTCACAGGCACCTGGGCCCATTTCCGCCAACGGTAATGCGTCCATGTTCACTGAGGTCTTGTACTCCATGCCCATGTACGCATCCACCATGCAAACGTATCACATGTCTCAAATCCTCCTGTTCATGAACAAGCCACACGAGTCCACCCAGGGGCGCAGT
>NW_026260486.1:0-1554 GCF_024291825.1 Alternaria postmessia
TTCTCATACAACCCTTCGTGATACTACATCGATCTACCAATCGTGCTATCACACCAGCCCCGTCCATCGCACTCACTTATTCCCCGAGAACCAACTCTTAGGTCATCTAAGGATAACCTTCACACTTCAATAGGAGTTCCCACCTAGATTCCCAAGACCAGTGCGGACTTCCTAAGCTTAATCCTAGTTAAGCAGCGCAGGATCGCAGGCGCTTTAGAGCAGGTCGTTAAGCACATAGCACACTTAGTATGCGCTTCTTCTATAAGTTCCACTTTTTAACTTTATTTTGCTAATTTCAAATTCATAGAATAGCATAGCTAGTAAGGATAATAATTCTACTAATTCTAATGATCTAAGCACTCTTAGCGACGATGAGTCGCAGGTTAATAGCTCGGAGGGCGCTAGTGGTTCGGGTGATGGTTCTGGAGGCGGTGAGGATAGTGGGGCTGGTGAGACTAGTGATAGTGTTGAGGGTAGTAGTAGTGATTAAGTGGTTTTGTAGATTTCTATTTGTTTGTTTTTTTTGTATGCATAAATACCCTGGTTCCCTTATATTAGGATTGCGCTTCTTGCGCGCTACGAACAAGACCCTCCTGCTCTTCCTCTTTGTCTCTTATACTGTGCGCTTTGATTAAACTCTTAGATTAAGTCTTTTATATTTTCGAAATCTAAAGCTGGAGTCTAGGTATCCTAGGATTTATTGTAGCCTTTCTAGCGCAGCTAATATTGCAGTTAGCCTTTCCTTATTCTTTTCCCTAGGACTTTCTTAACCTCCTAAACCTCTTTGCCTTCTAGAGTAATTTTAGGCGGTTAGGTGTTATTCTCCTAATTTTCTCTAGGTTTCTATCGTTCTAAGAGTAATATATAGAATACATTATAAATGCGATAGTTTGGTAGTAATTGCAGGCGGTAAGCCTGCGTCCCAACTGCGTCTTGTACACAGAAAGGCCCTATAAACTTGCTAGACAGCTTCTTGTTTAGTTAGTAGAGTATGTTAATATATTTTGTACTTAATAACACTAGGTCTCCTTAGTAGAAAACTTCGGGTTTGTGTTTGTTGTTGTAGTAGCGGCTCTAGTACTCTTGCGCTCTGCGCAGCTGTTCCTTAGCTAACGCGCGTGCGCTGTGCATGCGCTGCACTCTATTAACAGCGTCTAGTACCTCCCCTTCTCGCCGGCTGTCCTTAGGTGGCACAGAAAGTAATAGGTGTTTCCTGTATACCGCGTAGAATAGTGTTAATTTTGTTAATTTATAGATTAAGTTGTTGTAAGCAAATTAGGCAGTAGGGAGCAACAAAGCCTAGTTGTCCTGTGCGTCCGTAGTGAATATCCTTAGGTATTGCTCTATAGTCTAATTCTAGCGTTCTGTTTGCCCGTCCGTCTGTAGATAGAAAGCGGTGCTAAGCCTGCGCTTTACCTGTAGCTAGTAGTGTTACAAGCAACAAAAGGAACTCCACCCTTGATGAAGGAGTCGGCACAGAACGCCAGCCGGCGACCACGTCAGAAGGTAATGATCAACGCGGGGCGCTGATCACGTGATGTGGCCTCCCGCCAA
>NW_026260487.1:0-1522 GCF_024291825.1 Alternaria postmessia
TTGACAGGCTCGAAGAATTGACAGGATAGCCGAAGACCTGGTTCATAAGCTTGGTGGGCGGGGTGATGAGCGAGAACGAACTGAAACGTGCTCCAGCCTTTCGAACACGACGATTGGTAGCCGCAATATGCTGCAGTGGTGTATTCGGTATTGAAAACTCCTGTCAATATTCTCAATATTTCCTCAATATTGACAGGGGTTTTCAATACCGAATGCACCACTGATATGCTGCAAAGTCCAGCTTAACGCTTCGCGAAGAAAAGTACAGTCGTCGTTCTACTCGAGTCGAGTCTTGCGACTTCTTTCATGCAACAATGTCAAGATGGGCGATGAAGGCAATGGTCATGTGACCTTGTCGACATGACTAATTAGCGTCATTACTTAGTTCCAGGCCCAGCTTGATTAATGAGACAACTCTTACACCCCCAAAATTGTGACAGTGGGAATCAGGATTGGCAGGTCGTATTGTCATCACTATGACCCGTACCAAGTGCAATCCATAAGTATAGAACTCCTTCCTAACTAGTCGCAATCCGTAAATCGTGTGCACATGGATGCGCAGTGCCTGCTTTACAGTATATCCAACTAAGACTGCAACATCAGCGAAGCTGTATCACCCGCATAGATGGTCCATGTCGAGCATGGGCAATGTGTCGACGTTCGGGTTCTCGACAGCCAGCCAGCCAACCGTATTACTGCCATGCATAAGTCAATATTACGCTATACGTCCTGACGTGTAGATGCATACTTTTGTTATACATATCACGGTATGGTACGTTATGCTGGGTGCGAGGCCCGCGAACGACAACTGTCCCGTCATTGCTATGAAGTCACAGCTAGCAGGATCGATAGGTCACAATATCCTATGGCTCAAGAAATAAGAAACATACATAATCATGCTCATGTGCTTGTGTCCTCATATTGCCAGTCAATGCGGCAATCAATATCTCAGCTGCTTACGAGGGGTGGCGCATGCGCTCATGCGCAGATTATACAGTGTCTATCCATCCAAAGCAATGAATACCGATATAGGTTGGTTCAATGTAGCCGACAATGAAGGACTGTGCAGTTTTGTGCCACAAAACGGCCGCAGCACAGCAGTTTTGTTCCAGGGCCAGCGCAGCCCTAGTGAGTATAAAGAACTTCTTCCAGAAACGGCCCATGGGGATGTCATATAGAACGTTCCCGGCCTAATGTGGTGCGTTACACGTAGCTCCAAAGTCGCGGGAGGGTAGCACAGTGGGTCGACCAAGGGTCGCTTACTATGTATATCGCAGGTCAATGCAATGCGAGGTGACCTGTATCTGGCTGTTGCACAAGACGGCAGGGCAATCAGGACATTGCTATTGCATACGCTTCGTCACTAGCCAAACATCTGCAGATACAAGGGACAGGAATGCCAAGAAGATCATGTATGCTTGTGGATCATGTCCAACGTCTGCGCGAGACTCATGGCCTGGAATATAGTATACAATATGCAAGGCCACTCGTTGGACCTCAGGAGCTTGGTAGAATACAACGC
>NW_026260488.1:0-1512 GCF_024291825.1 Alternaria postmessia
CGAATCTCCCGTCCTGGGGTGAGCTCTGATTCGTCGGGCGTGTCTCTCTACGTACTCCAGCAACCTTGTGCACAGGTTCTCTTCTGAGTATCGTCTTCATTCGCCAGTCGATGGCGGGGTTATGGGCGTCTAGCCAATCATAACCAATCAACATATCTAGTTCTCCTAGATCCATAATGTCGATGTTCATTTGGCATTCTATGCCTGCTATCTGTAGCTTGGTTGATTCGGTTTCCATCCGTATCATGCCGTTTCCATATTCCATGGGTTTCTCGTCGGCTAGTACTACCGGTACTGGGGTATCCTTAATCCTATAAGGTATACGGTGTTTCTCCACCACTCGGGGTGAGATTATCGTTCGTGCGGCCCCGCTATCTACGAGCGCCTTAATATCCTGGCCTTGTACAGATACGGTCGTGAGCAGCTGCTTTGCTTGACCATCGGTATCCTGTACCTTTCTAAGGGTCGTTATAGGTGCGCCTTTACCAGTGAGACCCTGTCCCTGGTGGCGTCCTAGTTTTTTGGCTGCTTCTTTCCCTTGTACTTGGGGAAATAGCCTGTGTCGTTCTTTGAGCTATAGTGTATCAAACACCTGTCATCGTAACAGTGGCTCCAATGAATGTTGATGTGAGGTATTTCTTCCTCGTGAATCACCTTTCTAGTCCTTGCCTTCTTGGCTTGGTGAATCGGGCAATCTGCGACCCTGCAGATGTTTGAGGATAAGGTACGGTGGTAGTAATCGTCTACCTTGTGTGCTTCCTCGAGTTGTTCGCGGTGGAAGTCACAGCCGATCTTGCATTGCGTCCATAGAAGTTTGTGGTGAGGATTTGTTGGTTCTGGATCATGGATGTGACATTCCTTTGCCAAGCATTCATCCGGCCATAGGTTCATGTGACAGCACCGATCTTGGTCCGTCCTACATGCCTCCTTGTCCTCCTTATGGAACGTGCAATCAATCTTGCAGTCATACCAACACAACTTTTCGTGTTCCTCGGTATCTTCTACTTCGGGAGCTTCTTGGTCCGAGACCTCAGCTTCCGTGTTATCGAAGTAGGGTTGTTGGCGCATGGCTTCTTGCCCAATTTCCTCAGCGTCTTTGCCGATGATCATGATTCGCCTCTGAATCGTGCAGTCGTTGGCGTAGTGCGTTTCCTCTCCGCATATCCAACACTGGTTGTTGGCTAGTCGTGTCCTTACGACTCGGCCCTTGATTCTCCAGTCTGTGGTCCTTGGTTCTGCCGAGACCACGACCTTGGGTCGTGATACCATCACAAACCCTTCGTTGGTCGCTAAGCGTGCTTCCTCGTATAGGTCCATATCGCTTAGGTTGTCATCCGATTCCATCTGAGTCGGGTATGGCGTGCCTTGTCTGATCATCCTGATCCTGATGGCCGCCTGCTTGACTTGTTCTTCCTTGCAGTCTCTGGCAAAGTGTCCAACTTTGCCACATCGGAGACATGCTTTGTTGTTATAACGCTTCTGGCGTTCTTCCTTGGAGAGACCATCCTGTCT
>NW_026260489.1:0-1505 GCF_024291825.1 Alternaria postmessia
TTAACTATATCTCTTAATTATATCTGATATTATTGCGTTGTTGTAGAGCAATTGCGTAGAGCGTCGCGTCAGGTCAGGTGGGGTGGGCCACTTACTGGTGTGGGCCGCTTACTGGTGGTGCACGTTAGCATTCTAGCTGAGCTAACATAAAGATCATCGCACGGCGCTATTAGTAATAAGGTCCCTGACAGTGCTTGGCCTACGACAACCTTCCTCCATCTGTCATTCTGTGCCATGTTCGACCGCGACATGCAAATACGGCCGACGGGCCGACTCGGTTCCGGCCAACCTCTGCCACGCCATCGTCCTCAGTCTGACTCGCGCGCTTGCCTTTCCCTTCTTTGACTACTGCGCGCCCCCCTCGTCCGCGCGCTTTCTTGCGTAACACACGACACTGCCAGTGCTAGAGCCCTATGCGCAGAGCTGGCAGGCTTTGCAAACTTGGCTGCGCGGACACTAGCCGCAGATCCGCGACGCGAAAAGTCAGGAGACGTGGGTAAAGCCTTCTTTGTCAAGGAAGATGTCGGAGAAGGAGAGGATGCGCTCTTTAAGGTGTATGCTGCGAAGATCTTGGCGAAGACGTTGCGAAAGTGTGTTGGGTTCCGGGGCACGTGGTCGCGGCGCCATAAAGAAAAGCACTAAGGGGTTGCATTGGGAGTGGCTTCACCCGCGAGCCAAGGTTACAGGAGTTGTTTGTTGGGTAGAACGATTTTGGATGCAAGATAGTCTTCTCTGACTTCCCTGTACACAGACTTTTGTTAGTGAAGAGCCAGGGTGGCTAATGTACTAGATTTTGTTTAGTCTTGACAAAAGTATATCCCTTACAAGAAAGTGCTTCTGTATGACCCCAAGGAGATCTCGTGCTGCTTCTTTGGCATTTATAACACTGGGGCTTTCTGCTGCAGCTGTAATGAGACTAGTAAGTACTGAATCTAGAATGCGAACGTGCTTGACTAGATAACTTAAAGCATGTTTAACAAGGCCATTGCGCTAGAATTGCAACTGTAGCAACAATAGCTCTACCCCTTTCTATAACTAAAAGGACGGAGTCAAGCTTCAGATTACCAGACTTGAGGAGGCTGACGAAGTCTGCAACATGACTGCTATTGCAGGTGCAAATGAGCTCAACATATCAGTTGGCTGATCCTTGTGGTAGTAGTTGTCAAGGCCAGTGGTTTTTCTGTATTGATTCTGTTCAAGTCTTTGTTTCTTCAAGTCGCGAAGCTTAGAAACATGCGAAAGCTGCTGATAGTGTCATTAGAGTGGCACTTACCATCGGAGAATGCTAGCCGTGAGCGTGGCTATTACCACAGCACAAGAGTCAGCATGATAGCCAAGAGTCAATACAAAGTGTGTAAAGGAGATTGCACCTTCAAATATAGGACCAAGTCTCAGCACAAGCTAGAGTTCATGCCACCCCTTCCTACCAGCTATCGAGCACATCACGCAACAAGGTCTGTTACGCTAGAAAGAACAATTAAATTATAGTGTGGTAATGGGCATCC
>NW_026260490.1:0-1505 GCF_024291825.1 Alternaria postmessia
TCATCATGAAACTTTTTTTGTTTTAGTCCAATGGCTAAGGCCGCTACTAAAAATACTTATAATAAATGATTTGAATTACCTAAAATATCTGAGCATGTCCCTATTCATAATAGTAATCTTAATGATGAAGAGCTTGGTTATTTTTTAGCGGGGCTAATAGAAGGTGATGGCTGATTCGGTAAGAAAGAACTACATATAGTATTTTCCGAAAATGATACATCTTTGGCTTACCTTATTAAAAAACGTATAGGTCATGGTAATATATATAAAATTAAAGATAAAAAAGCTGTGAGATATATTTGTAAAAATAAAAAAGGCTTATATATTATTTTATCTTTAATTAATGGGAAATTTGTAAGTAATTATAAATATGAACAATTAATTAAACATAATTATAGTGAAGATTTTAATATTAATATTTTACCTCCCTTAATGTCTTTATCTTTAGATAATTATTGATTGGCGGGTTTTACTCAAGCTGATGGATGTTTCCATATAAGTGTTGTAAAAAGTAAAACACACAAAGCTGGACATAGTATAAGATTAGAATTTTCTTTAAAGCAAAATGATGTATTACCTTTAAGATTATTATATAATGAATTAGAAATGGGTAATCTTTCTCAATATCATACAGGTGTATGATGTTATATAAGTACAGGATATAAAACTGCAGCTCATTTAATGAATTACTTTGATAAGTATAATATTTTTGCTGGTAAATATGTAGATTATATTAAATTTAGAAAAGTTTATATTATGATAACAGAGGGTAAACATTTAGAAGAGAAAGGTATCAAAAAAATTAAAAGTATTTCATCAAAAGGATCCTCAGAGACAAGCACGCAAGAAATTTAACATATTATGTTAAATTAAGATACTGTCCAAATTACTAAGCTCGACAAGAGCTTATTTCACAGCAGCAACTTTAATTATTGCAGTTCCTACTGGTATTAAAATATTCTCTTGATTAGCAACTTGTTATGGTGGTTCTTTACATTTCATACCATCATTACTTTTTGCATTAGGTTTTGTATTTATGTTTACTCTTGGAGGGTTATATCACAACCTGATAGCTCTCCCTCTATATTTAGATTTCACTACTATATGCTGGGAACTTCTGACAATTACGCTACTAGAGTTTTATTTAATCTCAGTTAAAAAGCATAATTTTGAACAATCAGCAGGGACCCAACGGATATTTTACATTAATATTCACATAGAACCGGTTAACTCGGGGCGGTTTCGCCACTATAATATGTTGGGTTCCTCAGAGACTACACGTAGTGCTCGGAGTTCATTCCGAGAAAATATAGTCCAAGTAAAAAAATGTTCATTAATCTTTAATTCTCTAATCTCTGTTACCACACAACCCTCGTTAGTGTACAAAACCATAACTCGATCTTACTCTTCTTTGAGTAATAAGCAGAATAACAAGGTAGGTAACCAAGATAATACTCTAAATTTAGAGGCTGTAAAAGTTTATAATAACCTAAAGGAAGATAGGG
>NW_026260491.1:0-1502 GCF_024291825.1 Alternaria postmessia
CATAGGTGATTCATGGACTCGGGATCTTGCACTAGGCCCGGGTTGGCTTCTCTATATTACAGATTACGCTTTAAAGTGGCAGAAAAGCTATACTGGATTGCAGGATTATCAAATGCGACGAGTAGAACGTGCTAAGAAAAGAGACAAGAAAGTGCAGGCAAGAAATCAGAGGCAACCAACGAGTAGTGTGGTGGGCAGCGACGATGAATAGAAGCTCAAAATTCTATAGCCTAAGCATTTCTCACAATAGTAGCCTGTGTCCGCTATTTGCGCATTACCTAATACTAGCTTTATTATCTCTAACTCGCACTTTACAGCGGGTAACCGCAACTACGAAACCAGCTCTTACAGTCCATCTCGCAGCATACAGACTGTACAGCATAGTGGAGGAAGGCGTCAAACTCTTTAAATATTCCCACGTCGTCAGCGTGGCGCTTGATCCAGCCCTTGAGTTGCTTGAAGCTCTTCTCGATGGGATTGTAGTCGGGCGAGTATGGCGGCAAGTACTCCAGTATTACGCCAGCTGCCTCACAAAGCTGCCGTACTCGCGCAGAGCGGTGGATCGACGCATTATCAAGTACGATTACCGAGTTGGGCGCTGGGTGCGGGTTACAGAACGGCAGCACCTGGTACTCTAAGAACTCCTCCATCAGCTCTGACGTAATCGCGCCTTGAAAGATGGTATAGCTGAGGTACCCATTGACTGTTAACGCTGGCAGCAACGACCAACGCTCGGAGCGCTTAAAGCTGTACGTCAACTCCACGGGTTCATTACGAGGACTCCAACCATATTTGCGATCGCCTGTACGCTCGTTGCAAGCGCTCTCATCTAACGCGACAATCTGATCAGCCGTATAGTGCTCCGCCATACGAGCGAGATAGACGCGCCGGAGAGGCTCGCTTTGCTCCCTCGCACGCTTTGACGCGACCTTTCGCGAGTAATTCATCCTCTCCAGCTCTCTCCATACAGTTGTAAGGCTAACCTCTAGGTCGAACTCGTCGTAGAAGAAGTCCTTCATCTCCTCCAGGTACGCGCTCGGGCGGCCCTTAAGATACTCATTGAAACGAGCGCGCTGAGCCTCTCGTAACAATCGCGGCCGGCCTAATCGTACACATCGCGGCGGGTAGGGCGTGCCCCAGTACTCTAGGCTGAGCTTCAGCTTTGCTATACACGAGCGACTCACTCCAACAGCTCGATTGATCGCGTGGTTACTCTCGCCAGCGGCGATATAGTTTAGGACGGACTGTAAAGTAGCAGGCGGCAAGCGGTAGCCAGGCATCGTATAGGCGCGCGGGCAGCGGCGAGGGCAACTGCAACACCAAGAAATAAGTTGGTATCGATGGTTTAGCGTATATGAGAAGCTTTACAGGTTTTAAGCGCAGATAGAGTGCGTGAGTCCCTTGATTGTATAGGCTTGTATACTAATTTGGGTGGGGTTGATGTTCGCGCGGGTAACGCTAACCATATACAGGGGGGTCGCACTTTTATGAGAACTATAATA
>NW_026260492.1:0-1489 GCF_024291825.1 Alternaria postmessia
CTCTTTATCTTTTAATAAAGATAATTGCTTTATATATAACTCTAATAATAATCTATTATCTAAAGGTTATTATAAAGACAGAGTTAGTATATTCTCTGTAATTAGTTCTACTTCTAGTATTAGTAAAGATTATAAATCTTATACTACTTTAAATACTATTAATAATAGTAATTTAGAAGATCTAGAAGAATCTAATCTAGAAGATAATCTAGAAATAGATAATGCTATAGAATTAGATAATAATTCTAATTTAGATAATAATTCTAATTTAGATATTATTTCTAATAATAGCGAACAATTAGTATTAAATAATAATACTATAGAACTATTACATAATAGATTAGAACATATTAATCTTAATGCTATTAAAAAATTAAAAGATAACGCTTTAGGCGTAGATTTTAATTTAGAGGATATTTCTACTGCTAGAGTTAATTTAGATAATTGTATTACTTGTATACAAGCTAAATTAACTAAAAATCGCAATATAGAAGCAAGTACTAGAGTAGAAGCCTATTTAGATCTATTATATATAGATATAGGCGGGCCTATTAGGCCTAAAACCTTTAGAGGTTTTAAATATTATATTACTTTTAGAGATAGTTTTACTAAATATTTAGTAGTAAAATTATTAAAAACTAGAAAGAATATTATTAATGTTATAGAAGATACTATAACAGAATTAGAATTAGAAGCTACTAATAATAATAGCTTAGATTCTAATTCTAATAATAATTCTAGTAATTCTACTAGTAATAATAACTCTGTTATTATATTTAATAATAATAAAGTTAAAGCTCTACAATTAGATAACGAGTTTAAATCTAGAGAACTAGATAGTTATCTAATTAAAAAAGGAATAAATACTAGATATTCTAGTCCTTATACTCCTAAGCAAAATAGCGCAGCAGAAATAATTAATAGAGTATTACTTAATAAAGTAAGAGCTTTATTAATTAATAGTAATCTACCTAAGAATTTGTAGAGAGAAACTATATTAACTGCTACTTATTTATATAATAGAACTTCTAATAGTTCTATTAATTTTAAAACGCCTTATAAGTTAAAATATAAAGAAATACCTAATATTAATAATATTAGAATTTTTAGATCTTTAACTTATTATAAAGAACCTACTAGTTTAATTAAAAAACTAGATAGTAAAGCTAGTCCTTATTATTTAATAGGATTTAGTAGTTCTAATATCTATAAATTATATAATCCTAGTAATAATAAAACTATTAGAGCTAGAGATTGTAAAATTATAGAAGGTTATTATTATAAGCCTAATAATAACGTAAATATTAATAAAATATTTACAAAACTAGAAGATCTTTCTTCTAATAATAATAATAATATTATAGAAGAAGACTTTAGTGAAATAGAATCTATTACTAGTAATAATAATAATAGTAAAATTATTATTAATAATAGTAATAGTAATATTATTATTTATAATAATAATTCTAAATTTAAAGATTCTAAAGAT